>NC_084620.1:22500879-22515879 GCF_033978795.1 Nerophis ophidion
TTTAAAAAAGGCACATTTTTCTTGATAAAATTTAAGTTTAATGCTCTTCCTTAAGGCTCTGTCCTCCCACAGGAGGGCGCTGGCTGGGTGGCGCCTCGGCCTGCTAGTAAAAAAAAAAAAAGCAAAGCCACTCATAGTTATGCAAACACAAGCAGAGACAGAAAAATAAAACATGTTTACGATGCCTGCAATTCCATAAGCGACCACATTGAGGGTCATGTTTGCGTGTGGGAGCCCGGGGGACATGTAGCAGATATCTGGGTGATGACATCGCTTGTAAAAATAGCTTCCCAAAAAAGAGCCAGATGCTGCATTAATTCATCATTATCAGCTTTTATTGATAAGTGGTAATCTGGCGCCATGAAGAAGACCAAAGATTGTTCTTGTCCGCTAAGATAAAAACACATGTGTGTGCATGACCTTTAACCCCGAACTTTCAAACATTCTGGGATCAGTCCTCGCTCTAGCAGAAGAAGAAATGATCTCTGAAAATCGTAAAACAGACCTTTAAACTCTTTGTTGTAAAATGTTATTTTTAAATAAATAAAAAATAGCATTAGGGTTCTTGCTTGTCCTTGACAACATGCCTTTCACCAAACATGTAACTTGTCCTGACCTTAGTTTTATGTTACAGTTCTACAACAGAACAATAATAATAAAAGTTGTCAAAGATTTGTCGTAAATCTTAATGCATGGCACAATTGTAACTAGTCAAATTTGTTTAATTATTTAAAATAAATAGCCACTCAATATACTATCTTCTATAACAGTGTTTCTCAAATGGGGGTACGCGTATCCTGGGGGTATTTGAAGGTATGCCAAGGGGTACGTGAGATTTTTTTTTAAATATTCTAAAAATAGCAACAATTCAAAACTCCTTTATAAATATATTTATTGAATAATACTTCAACAAAATATGAATGTAAGTTCATAAACTGTGGAAAGAAATGCAACAATGCAATATTCAGTGTTGACAGCTAAACATTTTTGTGGACATGTTCCATAAATACTTATGTTAAAGATTTATTTTTTTGTGAACAAATGTTTAGAATTAAGTCCATGAATCCAGATGGATCTCTATTCCAATCCCCTAAGAGGGCACTTTAAGTTGATGATTACTTCTATGTGTAGAAATCTTTATTTAAAATTTAATCACTTGTTTATTTTTCAACAAGTTTTTAGTCATTTTTATATCTTTTTTTCCAAATTGTTCAAGAAAGACCACTACAAATGAGCACTGTTATATAATTTAATAAATCAGACACTGATGACTTAGTGCTGTATTTTATTTCTTTATCTCTTTTTTTCAACCAAAAATGCTTTGCTCTGATTAGGGGGTACTTGAATAAAAAAAATGTTCACAGGGGGTACATCACTGAAAAAAGGTTTAGAACCACTGTTCTAGAAGTTGAAACAACATTTAGAAGGTGCAACGCGGACGCTTAATAAACGCATACTTATTTTTGTGTTTATTCCTCTTGTCCACACGCAGACACATACATTTGTCTATAAAAACGCAGACTTTTTACAAACGCCGGCGAAAGTGTACGGATACAAAACGCTCCGCCTAGCATTTTAATTTTCCTGAGGGAACTCTCCTGAAGGCATCAATAAAGTACTCTCCATCTATCTATGCGAGTATGCGGCAGACTTGTGATGACGTGACAATTGTGCACTGTCATTTACAAAGCTCAACAACTGCCTTGCTGCCTTTAAACACGCTATAAGAGAAATTATTGTATGTTTGAACGTAAATATGCTGTTATTTTCACTTTAAATTGATTAAAAAGACGCATAAAAATGGGCTTTGCGACACTCCTGCCGGGGCTAATGACAGTCAGCTCTTTTGGATACGATCTCTGTGGAACTTCCTCCTGATGGGACAACTTTGACTGGCAAGACTTTTTGCTCTCTGTCATAAGAAAGGTGCAACATTATGTTTTTAGTCCTTTTTAACGACAAATCGGAGAGTCGATTTGCGTGTGTTGCTTGCATTCTTGTAGATGGGACGCTATAGCTTGGTTGGTAGAGGCCGTGCCAGCAACTTGAGGGTTCCAAGCTTGATCCCCGCCATTCTGCCATACTAGTCACTGCCGTTGTGTCCTTGAGCAAGACACTTTACCCACCTGCTCCCATTGCCACCCACACTGGTTTAAAACATGTTTTAACTTAGATATTGGGTTTCAAAATGTAAAGCACTTTGAGTCACTAGGGAAAAGCGCTATATAAATATCATTCACTTCATTTCACTAGATGGAACCGAGCGCGACCGTGCACGCATGTAAAAAGCAACCAAGCAACAAAAAAAAAAAAACATAATGTAGTGTCCCCCTTGTAGTGTGTACTGATGTTAAAGACAAGATACACTTCATTGCACATATATTAATGATTAAATGCTTTATAATTCCACAAGAGTTTTGCAGCTGTACACAGCAGGTCTGTGTGCTTTATGTAGGCACTCAAACATGCAAAATGGTTTCTTTGGCTGGTTAGTGGGTGCTGATTTTAGAAATAATGTACACTTCACAGCACATGTAATACATCACCATGTTGCTTAACATGTTTTAATTCTATCAGTGTTGGGTTTCAGGAGCACAGGCGTGGAATACTGAAAAAGAGAGATAATAATGTTCCCAGGTCTCTGTGTACGTGCATGTTGGTTTTAAAGATAATGTACATGTTATTGTGTAGAAACCCCGTTTCTATATGAGTTGTTAAATTGTGTTAGATGTAAATGTAAACGGAATACAATGATTTGCAAATCCTTTTCAACCTATGTTCAGTTGAATGCACTACAAAGACAAGATATTTTATGTCCAAACTCATGGGGCGGCATAGCTGGGTTGGTAGAGTGGCCGTCTCAGCAACTTGAGGGTTGCAGGTTTGATTACCGCTTCCGCCGTTCTAGTCACTGCTGTTGTGTCCTTGGGCAAAACACTTTACCCAACCGCTCCCAGTGCCACCCACACTGGTTTAAATGTAACTTAGATATTGGGTTTCACTATGTGAAGCGCTTTGAGTCACTATAGACAAGCGCTGTATAAATATAATTCACTACATAAACTTTTTATTTTTTTTGCAAATAATAATTAACTTAGAATTTCATGGCTGCAACACGTGCCAAAGTAGTTGGGAAAGGGCATGTTCACCACTGTGTTACATTACCTTTTCTTTTAACAACACTCAATAAAAGGCTTCACGGTGGCAGAGGGGTTAGTGCGTCTGCCTCACAATACGAAGCTCCTGCAGTCCTGGGTTCAAATCCAGGCTCGGGATCTTTCTGTGTGGAGTTTGCATGTTCTCCCCGTGAATGCGTGGGTTCCCTCCGGGTACTCCGGCTTCCTCCCACTTCCAAAGACATGCACCTGGGGATAGGTTGATTGGCAACACTAAATTGGCCCTAGTGTGTGAATGTGAGTGTGAATGTTGTCTGTCTATCTGTGTTGGCCCTGCGATGAGGTGGCGACTTGTCCAGGGTGTACCCCGTCTTCCGCCCGATTGTAGCTGAGATAGGCGCCAGCGCCCCCCGCGACCCCGAAAGGGAATAAGCGGTAGAAAATGGATGGATGGATGGAACACTCAATAAACGTTTGGGAACTGAGGAAACTAATTGTTGAAGCTCAGTCGTTCAACATTCCGGGGTCTCCGCTGTCGTATTTTACGCTTCATAATTCCCGGTTCCGGTTCCGGTTGAGTGAACGCTGACACGTGCTGCTGCCGCTACTCATCAGCTTTATCTCTTGCGTTAAGTTGTTTTCAGTGCTTTTGAAGTTCATTTTTTGACTCAATAGGCACTGGCCCATGCTCACTTTTACTGCACTTTTAACTGATTGTCTTGTCATGGTAATCTGAGAAATTCCTCACCATCAGAGTTTGGCAAACGACGCCACTTCTCGTTTGGCGCCACAATGTGGATGACCAAATCAAATGTTTGGATCCCGCTGATGTAGATTTTTTTGACCCACATCCACTCTCTGGTGACTGCTCTCCTCCAATATTCTGCTGCCGACCTCCTACGACTCCGTTCTGGGCTGTTTCGTCCCCAGCCAGTGACACTTCACCTCCATCCAGACGTAGCCTACCAGCCTAACCGAAGATACAACCACCGTAAGTCCCGCAGAAATCACTAGCTCAGTAACAACATGCCAATAAAATCAATTTGGTCCAAAACTCGTCGCCCCCCACGGAACATTGGTCGGGGAGTCGATAGCAAAGTGTTAGCCGGCCTAGCTAGGTCGGCTAACCCAAAACATCAAAATGACAGCGCTCACGCAAACTTCGGTCTTCTTAACATCCGCTCACTCTTGATTAAAGGACATCTCGTCCAGGATCTCCTGGCTGACCATAAACTGGACTTCTGTCTAACAGAAACATGGCAACACCTCAATGATTACACAGACCTTAATAGCGGGACTCCTCCCGGGTTTATTTACACTTCCAAACGTCGCGCCACTGGTCTTGGAGGAAGTCTCGCGATGATGTATTTCGAGAAGTGGAAAATCTCACTTAGCCCATGTGGTGATATCGTTTGGAGATTGTTGTCGGTTTTGGATACAGTACCGTCTGAGAGATCGAAGGTCACGGTCATTCAATGTTGGTTTCCGGCCATGCCGCTTACGTGGAGGTATTTCTCCAGATTCTCTGAACCTTTTGATGATATTATGAACCGTAGATGTTGAAATCCCTACATTTCTTGCAATTGCACTTTGAGAAACGTTGTTCTTAAACTGTTTGACTATTTGTTCACACAGTTGTGGACAAAGGGGTGTACTTCGCCCCATCCTTTCTTGTGAACGACTGAGCATTTTGGGAAGCTGTTTTTATACCCAATCATGGCACCAACCTGTTCCCAATTAGCCTGCACACCTGAGGGATGTTTCAAATAAGTGTTTGATGAACATTCCTCTACTTTATCAGTGTTTATTGGCACCTTTCCCAACTTCTTTGTCACGTGTTGCTGCCATCAAATTCTAAAGTAAATGATTATTTGCAAAAAAAAAAATGTTTATCAGTTTGAAGATCAAATATGTTGTCTTTGTAGCATATTCAACTGAATATGGGTTGAAAATGATTTGCAAATCCTTGTATTCCGTTTATATTTACAGTACATCTAACACAATTTCCCAACTCATATGGAAATGGGGTTTGTACATCTAGTATATCAAAACAACCATAAAGGAGGTTTAATGGCAACAAGACAGCTCTGGCTGATTTTTTTCAGGCTTCTGATTGTAGAAAATGTGCATGACAGCAGGTGTATGCCTTTGTGTGTAGACATTGGCAGTTTGGAAGCTAAACTTGTGTGGATAGAGTGTTTCAACCCTAAATATGCGTTTTTGTCCGTGTTTTTATAAACGTTGCTTTTGTGACAGACTTTGTTTCACCAGCTGTTGCAACCCACCAGCATTTCTGCCCTGAATGTAGACTTGCAGGCACTGACAGGAGTCTTTATTAGTCCCGACTGGGAAAATAAACATACCCACTAATTTAATCAGAAAAAGGCATTTGTATATCAAGATATTTTACAATCAGATTTTTAGTTAATGTGTCTGCATAGATTCCACTCCTCTGATATAACATGTAATAAAAACTCTGTATTAAGTTACTCAGTTTTCTTTTTGTTTGTTTGAGGATAAAAAAACATTTTGTTCCTAGAATAATCATTATACTTGTTTTATGTGTTGTTACACATTATTTTACACAACCTTAAATTCAAATTGTACTTTAATGTGATTGTATTCAATATATGTTATTTACATATTTACATTTATATGTTAAATACAGTATTTGAGTTTTAAAAACTCCACGATCTGGGTCACCGCTTTTTGTTTGCCAAAGAACTGGTGAGAAGCATTGATGTAAACAAGTAAGTAAAGAATACAAATAATAATTTACCATTTCAAAATGTTGTTTAGTAAATGCTCACTTGAAATAAAAGTAGTGTAGTATTCAGTACACCACTGATACTTTGCACTTTTTGATGGCAAGCAAATTTACAAAAAAATTAAAAAGAAAAAAAAAAAAAAAGGTTTTCTTTACTCCCACAAAATGTACCCAATAAGAAGAAAAATGTAGCCTTTAAACCAGGTACGGACCGTAGTTTAGGTTACCTGTACTGTTACACCTCGAGCAAGCACAATTATATATGTGAAGAAAGTGACAGTTGTCAGTTGTGAGCATATATTACCTTGATCAAACATGGTGGAAATGTTTGTCACAAGATACTGTAATAGTAAACAGTGGGGATGCAACGGCACTTGTTAT
Organism: Nerophis ophidion; assembly: GCF_033978795.1. Lineage (NCBI taxonomy): Eukaryota > Metazoa > Chordata > Actinopteri > Syngnathiformes > Syngnathidae > Nerophis > Nerophis ophidion. Next base: position 22,507,144 of record NC_084620.1, read on the forward strand.
ATTCCTGCACGGGACGGCCCAACTTTAATAGAAAAAAAACCCCAATTGTGATATTAAAGTAAATGCCACTTAACTCACGACCGCCACCAAGGCGCATTTCATCAACCGTCCTCTATTTATATAATACACACACGACACAGACACAGATACGTCAATGGCTTACAGTCCGTAACTCAAAAAGGTCCTTGTGCAACATAGACTTGCATAACATTTCCTATTGTTCCAAAATGCACACCCGCCTATAATGATTTATTGTATTTATTTATATTACCAACTCTAAAACCAGTGAGGTTGGCATGTTGTGGTAATTCGTAAATAAAAACAGAAATTAAATTATTTGCAAATCCTTTTTAACTTTTTTTCTATTGAATAGACTGCAAGCACAAGATATTTAATGTTCAAACTGAGAAACTTATTTATGAGAAACTTAGAATTTAATGGCAGCAAAACATTGCAAAAAAGTTAGCACGGGCATTTTTACCACTGTGTTACATTGCCTTTCCTTTTAACAACTCTCAGTAAATGTTTGGGAACTGAGGAGACCAATTTTTGAAGCTTTTCAGGTGGAATTATTTCCCATTGTTGCTTGACGTACAGCTTAAGTTGTTCAACAGTCCGGGGTCTCCGTTGTCATAATGCGCCACACATTTTCAATGGGAGGCAGGTCTGTTCTATGGGCAGGCCAGTCTAGTACCCGCACTCTTTTACTACGAAGCCACGCTGTTGTAACACGTGGCTTGACTTTGTCTTGCTGAAATAAGCAAGGGCGTCCATGATAACGTTACTTGGATGGCAACATACTGTATCTGCTCCAGAACCTGTATGTACCCTTCAGCATTAATGGTGCCTTCACAGATGTGTAAGTTACCCATGCCTTGGGCACTAATACACCCCCATACCATCACAGATGCTGGCTTTTGAACTTTGTGCTATAACATTCTGTATGGTTCTTTTCCTTTCTGGTCCGGAGAACACAACATCCACAGTTTCCAAAAACAATTTGAAATGTGGACTCGTCAGACCGCAGAACACTTTTCCACTTTGCATCAGTCCATCTTCGATGAGCTCCGGCCGAGGGAAGCCGGCGGCGTTTCTGGGTGTTCTTGATAAATGGCGTTCGCTTTGCATAGTAGAGTTTTAACTTACACTTACAGATGTAGCAGCGAACTGTAGTTACTGACAGTGTTTTTCTGAAGTATTCCTGGGCCCATCCATCCATCCATTTTCTACCGCTTATTCCCTTTCGGGGTCGCCTATCTCAGCTACAATCGGGCGGAAGGCGGTGTACACCCTGGACAAGTCGCCACCTCATCGCAGGGTATTCCTGGGCCCATGTGGTGATATTCTTTACATGCGGATGTCGTTTTTTGATGCAGTACCACCTGATGGATCGAAGGTCCTCAATATCATCGCTTATGTGCAGTGATTTGTCCAGATTCTCTGAACCGTTTGGTGATATTACGGACCGTACATGGTGAAATCCCTAAATTCCTTGCAATAGCTTGTTGAGAAATGTTGTTCCTAAACTGTTCGACAATTTACTCACGCATGTTTTCACAAAGTGGTGATCCTCACCCCATCCTTGTTTGTGAATGACTGAGAATTTCATGGAAGCTGCTTTTAATACCCAATCATGGCACACACCTGTTCCCAATCAGCCTGTTCACTTGTGGGATGTTCCAAATAAGGGTTTGATGAGCATTCCTCAACTTTGTCAGTCTTTTTTGTCACCTGTGCCAGCTTTTTTTGAAACATGTTTTGCTCACATCAAATTCCAAATGAGCTAAAAAACAAAGTTTTCCAGTTCGAATGTTAAATATCTTGTCTTTGCAGATATTCAATTCAAATCCTTTTCAATCTATTCAATTGAATATAGGTTGAAAAGGATTAGCAAATCATTACATTCCGTTTTTATTTACGATTTACACAATGTGCCAACTTCACTGGTTTTGGGGTTTGTATATATTTGATATCATGTTAAATGAAAATCAATATCATACAATAATATTATTTTATTCATGACTTTATTTCTATTAACCATTTTCCACCGCTTGTCCCTTTTTAAACAATAATACAGAGACAACAGGTAGAAAATGGATGAATTGATATACTAAGTGTAATTGTAATGAACAGAAACACAGTGATGGATCTGTGGGGTCTTTACGAGGTAGGGACATAAAACCTCCATTGCACCTTGTACTGCACAGATTGTTGACTAGTTTAAGGCCTAAAAAGCAGGTGTTAATAAAAGACTTCCCTGCTGTGAGATGTTATATCATAATGTTGCTTGTACCCAACCTCTTGTGCTATTAAAAATGAAAATGTAAATGCAGTTGTTCACATCTTTATTCACACAAATAGCATAGTACCTATAATAGTACTGGTGAATATTGATAAGGAGTATCGGTATCAATAAAATCCTATCAATATATATCTCTAATTATCATACAAGATGATGAATAATGTTCTTGTTTATTTTTATACCATACCATATAATATTAAATTTATATATAAAGCCCTTTTAAAACAACCACAGTTTATATACATACTGATCTCAAACACACACACACAGTCAGATCACACCTTCGTGTGCATATGACCGTCTGTCACAACATGTGTCTTTGTACTTTTCGACACAGACACATGTTGCACGAGGGCTAAAAGGGTTGGGAGATGGACGTGCACGCAGCACCGTGGCCTTTAGAACGTATCCTCTTTGTCATTTAGTGACAAGGACGTGAACTGAATGGGGTCGTGACTCAAACGGAATACCGAGGGAGTTGACTGAGGATGGGAGAAGACAGGAGGACTGATGATCTTGGAGGGAAGGATGTAGTGGAAGTCATTTGACTAAGCGGATGTACCTAATAATGTGGCTTGTGAAAATGCCACCACACACGCGCGCGCGCACAACGGACCGCAGCATGTTCGTCCTTTCAGGCACATGCTGAAACCTGACAGAACGTCCCCCAGCTGGACACTGATGAGGGCGTTGGACCTGCTGTGCCAACAGGCACTGATTTCCATACAAATCAATGGTGGCGGCGACACGTCTTGACATGTGGGTGCAGGTCTGCCCTTTACACATGCTGGCTCGCTCATCTGCAGGATGGGAATAGAGAAATGGTTAAAGCAGCACCCGCTATAGCAACCCTATGTAACAATTGTGGCTTGCAGCAGTGTTTTTCAACCTTTTCTGAGCCAAGGCACATTTTTTTCCCATTGAAACAATCCTGAGGCACACCACCAGCGGAAAAAAATGAAACTCAGTCGCCGATATTGACAGTAAAAAGTCGTTCTCGCAATTGTTGGATATGAATTCAAACCATAACCAAGCATGCATCACTGTAGCTCTTGTCTCAAAGTAGGTGTACTGTCACAACCTGTCACATAACGCCGTGACTTATTTTGAGTTTGTTGCTGTTTTTCTGTGTGTAGTGTTTTAGTTCTTGTCTTGCGCTCCAATTTTGGTGGCTTTTCCCGTTTTGTTGGTATTTTCATGTTGCAGTTTCATATCTTCCTTGAATGCTTTTCCCTGCACCTGCTTCATTTTTGCTCTCAAAACTATTTCAGTTGATTGTCATGTCATGTACAGATGTACTTTGTGGACGCTGTATGCTCCACACGCTGTAAGTCTTTCCTGTTGTCCAGCATTCTATTTTTGTTTCTATTGCAGCCAGTTCAGTTTTAGTTTCGTTTTGCATAGCCATGCCTAAACTTCAATGCCTTTTCTAGCGGCACTTGCCTTTTGTTTATTTTTGGTTTAAGTGTTAGATACCTTTTTACCTGCACACTGCCTCCTGCATATTGTGATCGCGACAAACCACGTTCCTGACATCTACAAAGCAATTGCTGCCACCTACTGATATGGAAGACTATACACGGTTACTATGGCGATCTCTAGACAGCACCGACACTCAACAACGGCACATTTGCAGATTATAATGACTGGTTTGCAAAAAATCTTTTGAACCCAATTAGGTGAAATTACATAATTTCCCACGGCACACCACACTGTATCTCACTGTACACTAGTGTGCCGCGGCACGGTGGTTGAAAAACACTGTCTTAAAGCTTTGGCTTCAAAATTCACCTGGATGCTCACATTTGGGGAAAAAGGGAATGACATCTCTGATGTTGTCATGGCGACCTCGCATCACCTTCTTTTTTAATACATCTGGTGGACCAGCTTTTACACGTCTAACATGTTTTTAGCTCTAGCATTATGGTTTTGGGGGAGGAAAAGTGTAACAATGCAAAACAGTGCAACAGTAACAGTTTGAACCATGTGTATATTTTGTAAATGAACGTTACTAATTGGCTGACGTGTAGCATAAATTGTTTGTCCCCCTGTTCCGCATCTCTACTGAACAATAGCGGCCCACTGCCTTTATTTTATCCACGTGTCTTTGTCGGCGTATGTATTGCACCGGGAAGGGCAAGTGTTCCTTAAGACTAAAATTGGGCTTTGTGAGCAGATAAAGGTTCTGGGTCTATGTATTGACTCCAAACTAACGTGGACCAGCCACCTCTCCAACATCTGCAGACGTGCTGGTCAACGTCTCGAAGCGCTACGTAAGCTGGCCAACAAGTTTGACGCTAAAGGCAGAGCTAAAATCTACCAGATCCAGGTCAGGAGTATAAAGGAGTACTACAGCCCACATCTCATCTAAAAAGCCAGAGTTCTTAGAACACAGATTTCTTGCCGGCACATGTTCATTCATTCATTTTCTACCGCTTATTCCCTTCGGGGTTGAAGGGTGTTCCCCGCCGGCACATATGGTACAATACAATCAGCAAGATAAGCTGGAGCTAGACAGTTTAGTATTTTATACGTAAATAGTAAAACCTTAAAATCGCATCTTAAGAGCACATGAAGCCGGTGAGCCAGTATATGCGCAATAGGATATAAACCTTTCATGTTCTTGTCAAAATTCTAACAGCCGCTTTTGTACCAACTGTAATCTTTTAAAGGGGAACATTAGCACAATTTCAGAAGGGTTAAAACCAATAAAAATCAGTTCCCAGTGGCTTATTTTATTTTTCGACGTTTTTTTCAAAATTTTACCCATCATGGAATATCCCGAAAAAAGGCTTTAAAGTCCCTGATTTTCGCTATCTGTAAATCCACCCGTCCATTTTCCTGTGACGTCACATAGTGACGCCAATACAAACAACATGGCGGATAGAACAGCAAGATATAGCGACATTATCTCGGATTCAGACTCAGATTTCAGCGACTTAAGTGATTCAACAGATTACGCATGTATTGAAACGGATGGTTGGAGTGTGGAGGCAGATAGCGAAAACAAAATTGAAGGAGAAACTGAAGCTATTGAGCGAATAGCTATTGAAGCTATTCGACGATCGCCTTCTAACAAACGATTGCATCTTTTGACCACTGGAGCAACTTAAATCTGTCGATTGGTAAGTGTTTGTTTGGCATTAAATGTGGGTGGAGGGGAAGGCTGGATGCAAATATAGCTACAAATGTACATACAGCTAGCCTAAATAGCATGTTAGCATCGATTAGCTGGCAGTCATGCCGTGACCAAATATGTCTGATTAGCACATAAGTCAATAACATCAACAAAACTCTCCTTCGGGATTTTGTTGACTTTATCGTTGGAAATGCATCTGCTTTGAGTGTCGCAGGATATCCACACATTCTTGCCATTTCTGCCATGTTAGCATCGATTAGCATGCCGTGCTAATCGATGCACACTCCACGTAAGACAACTTGAATCCGTCCCTGATCGTGTTTTTACACCCTCCAACACACCGACGAGGCATGATGTCTCCAAGGTACGGAAAACAGTCGAAAAAATGGAAAATAACTGCTGATTTGACTTGTGTGTGTAATGTGTTTGAGAAAATGGTGGATTGCTTCCCATTGTAATGTCACGGGTGAAAGGTCATCGCTCCGACAGCGCATTTGAAAGGCGTTTAGATCGCCAAATTCACCCTTTTAGAGTTCGGAAATCGGTTAAAAAAACATATGGTCTTTTTTCTGCAATATCAAGGTATATATTGATGCTGACGTAGGTCTGGTGATAATGTTCCCCTTTAATGCTAGACATAGGGAGACCCGAAAATAATAGGTTACAGTATGAGAAGTAACGAACGCATGAATGATGATCTCAGCGTTGGTGATGGACAAAATGGAACAGATTTTAGCGATATTACGAAGATGAAAGAAGACTGTTTTAGTAACACTCATAATGTGTGACTCAAGTAAGAGAGTTGGGTCGAAGATAATACCCAGATTCTTTACTGAGTCGCCTTGTACAATTGTTTGGTTGTCAACTGTTAAGGTAGTTTTATTAAATAGGTGTCGGTGTCCAACAGGACCGATAATCAACATTTTCATTTTCTGAGTTGCAAAAAGTTAGCTTACACCCATTGTTTGATTTCATTGAGACAGGCCTCCAGATGACTACAATCTGGTGTGTTGGTCAGCTTTATGGGCATGTAGAGTTGGGTGTCATCAGCTTAACAGTGAAAGCAAACATCGTATTTGTGTATGATGCCACCTAGCGGCAGCGTGCAGATGCTGCAGAATGCAGGGCCAAGAACCGAACCCTGCGGAACTCCGCACGTTACCTTAACACAGTCCGAGGTCACATTGTTATGGGAGACGCACTGCATCCTATCAGTAAGATAAGAGTTAAACCAAGACAAGGCTAAGTCTGACATACCAATACCTGTTTTGATATGTTCTAATAAGATATGATTGACGGTATCGAAAGCAGAGCTAAGATCAAGAAGCAGCAACATAGATGACGCATCAGCATCCATAGTTAGCAATAGATCATTAGTCATTTTTGCGAGGGCTGTCTCCGTAGAGTGATTTTGCCCTGAAACCAGACTGAAAGGGTTCACAGAGATTGTTAGTGTTCATTTAGCTGCCGTGTAACAATTTTTTCGAGGAATTTCGAGATGAAGGTAAGTTAAAAAGCTGACATGTTGATACTAATAATAAACAAAAACACAAACATTTGAATATATGGATAACATTTATTTAGCACTTTTTTTCGACTAGTCTATCACAAATTAAGTCACGTTCTACCCCCCAAATTACCACAAGTAAATTTGCCAACCCGTGGGACTGTTAACACCCAACATAATGAATAATTGTGATTAATATTTGCGATTTCTATATTGATAATTTTTTTTTTTTTTTTTGCCGTACATGTACAATTGCATTCCTACTTACTCTTGCACAAAAGAAGAGAATACATTGAGCAAAATATTTCCCGCACCGGATTGCTATCGCCCCCGTCTGGCCGTTAGAATGAATAGAAGTCATCTCCTTGTATTGAAAAGGGGCAAATCATTCATTAGACTTTAATTATCTTCTACATGTTCTTCCTCTTTGCTTCCATCTTGGCCTGGATTTGAAGGCAGTGTCAAATAAGGTGCTTTCATCCCTTTTCTATTCTTTCTGTCAAACTTATACAGACAAATCTATCGCAAATGCAGCCTAATGGAAATAGAAATGCCAGAAAAGTACTCATCTGTCTCTGGGAGAAGAAATCAAGTGAGAAAGCCGAGCGCTGGCCAATTTTATCTGCCATTATCTGCAGCCGATGTGATGCGGCGGGAGGGCGGAATTAAGTGTGGCATTAGAGTAAGCACATTAAAGGGATAAGAGCATCGCTGTCACATGTGACATGGTGAGCAAGAGGAGGCCTGCACTCCATCGGAAGTACCGACAAAGTCGAGGAGGACTCAGCCATGGTGCGCAGTTAGCTTTGAAACAAAAAGAAGGAACAAAAAGGTTGGGGTGGATTTGAGAAAGGAACACAGCAAACAGTTCCTCTAGCAGGGCTCCTCATTAAGGTCGCCATGTTTTCTCCTCCCCTCCTGCATAGACGGGAGGGTGCAAAAGATTTATATGTTGGGAGCGGCACTTCAGGATTCTCCATCATCGCCAGGGCGACCAGTCACCTGGCAACCGGGTACACAATGGCTGCGGTCGCCCCGGCAACAGCGTGCTCTCTGTCGCTTGGATGTCTCGACCAGCGAGGGGGCGGGGGGGAGAGAGAGCGGGTGAGACAGGTAGACAGATGGAGTGATGGAGGGCAGGAGGTGAGGAGGAGGTGGTGTGAAGAGACAAGGAGGCGCATAACACCTCAACAGGTGTGGCTTGTTGGCCAAATGAGTGTAAAAGCATAATGAGAACTGTAATGAACGAATGGCGCACCATATGTGACCCGGCGCCAGGGAGCAATGTGTATTCCGACTAAACGGGCAGCAGAATCCTCGTTTGCCAATTAATTAGGTACACCTGCTTTATCAAAATAACTGCAAAATGTCCCCAACAAAGAAAATGCTTTTTTCACAATAAATCATCGTCGTCCACGCCAAGACATGGGATGCTTTGCTTTCACAATTTATCATCACTTTTGACTGCAAATGTATCAGAACTGAAGAACCATGTTTTGCTTGTAAAATACGCAAAAACAAACACTCCTAACATTTAACTATTATAATAAAAACAATCAAAAAATATTAGTGCGACACTACAGCATTTTAGATTATACAACATCTCTAAGTGTGTAACTAATGTAGTAGCCAGTGGGGGAATGAACTCCAATACATTTAAATAATGTAACTCTCTTTAAAAAAACAACGTAAATAAAACTTTTTTTGCTCAATTTTTATTGGAGGTTTTTAAAAGAAAAACATATACACTTAATCATTATTTTTTATTCATATTACAAAACAGATATT
>NC_084620.1:22520879-22523379 GCF_033978795.1 Nerophis ophidion
AAAATTTAAATAACTTGATAAGTCAAGACATTTATCGACCCAAACATTTCCTGTGATTCACACGTGCATCAGATGTGGCAGCTTACACTGCATATTCATATTTAACGTCTGGGAACGCCCACACATGCTCACACTCGGGTGGTGACACCAGAGGGTGAATCATGCACATGGTATGGAAATGTCTATATTCAGCTAAAAGGTTGTAGCTCCAACAGTCTTTTTAAGTGTGGATGTTTGAGGTCAGAGGTCGCTGATAGATACTGGACCGGATTCAGGGGTTAACTGAGGTGGCGATGCTTGATTAATTCATTAATTGAGAAGCGAGCACTGACACATAATTGGCGGCCACTACTCTCCAGCATCAGCACCACTCCCAATTAGTGCATCTCTAATTCGATGTTGTGCATGAACGCAATTTAGTCGTTTGGCCGTTAGCCGATAAGACTTATTGAAGCCTTGGGCCTTAACGTGGCAGGAATGTTGTAATTATACGTGTTGTTTGGCATCCAAGTTTGTGTTTGTATCAGCGTGTTTATGTGTGTGCCTGTGTACAGTAATACAGCCTATAAAGCCATTAGCCCCAGGTTAAGTGATTTACAGCTTCAGCTTTAAGCCCCTTCACTGCAATCTCATCCCCGCTTGGCGTATCTGCCCTGGTTATCTGGAAGATTACACACAAACACACACACACACACACACACACACGTCCTTACACTCCAAGCAGGTATGCTACACAAACACACACATACACGTACACACACATAACAAACACACCTTTAGATGCTCATTAAGAGGTGGCGTGCTTCGGGGGCCCAACACAAAGGAAGTGTTTCATCTGTACTGTATGTTTGTTCTCATTGTGGAGTCTCTTTGATTGTCTTCAGTGCATCTGCATAGTCTGTGTGTGGTGTGTGTGTGTGCGTGTGTGTGTGTGCACGCCTCATAAACTTCCCTGATGCTTTCTAACACAAACACTATTTATTTCTAAGTGACAATGAGAGACTTTAAAAAAAAGGGGAGGAGCAGCAACTCCCTTACATTATGATGAGGTGACTGCGTCGTTGCTACGACAACAGGCTGGAGGAGGAATAGGTGGCAATAAAGAAAGAAAGAGGCGGCGAGGTTGTTACCCCGGCTGTGTTTACCCGCTGCTCTCATGGCACCGCTTTTGGCAAAAACGTTTTTGTTTTTTTTTAGTCCTGCTGCCAATTGGACGTTTCAGCTTGTGCGTTTATAAATCAGGTGGGGAGAAGACTGAAGATGGTTGATTCTTTGCTTTCTTACAAATTAATCAACCGAAACAGTTAGAGACCGGAAGACTCCAGCACTGTACACTACAGTACGTTAGATCTGGTCAGCAAACATAACCTTGGTGACGCAGGCTGTTATTGGTCGTCTCAGAGTAAATTTTCTCTGACTTAGTAGGTGTTACAGCCCACCTGCGCCAACACCTTTACCTCCGAATTTGGATCAATATTTGCAATAACAGTGACTGTTGTAACACATTGATTGGTTCCAGCTCTAAAAACACTGCATGTTATTGATATTATTTCTTAGCGATAAAGAACGCTAAATAGTTGGTATTTGTTTATTTGAAGGACAACATGCAGTTACATTAAGAAAATGGCTGCACCAGATTTATCACCATGCTAATTTCCATCTATAGTCCTTTCATGGTGCATCTAACATCTACAATAAAATTACACAGGATTGAAAATACACAAAAATATTAAAATAACATAATGATAAACATTTTAAAATACAAGTACAAAATGTGACAGTCTATCACTGTCTGGGTTCCACTGACCACCAAAGAGTGACATGACTTCCAGCAGTTTCGTGACTTCTTTAATTTTTTCGAATAAACTTCGTTTTGTCGGGTCGCTTTTCCGCTCCTCCTCCACTGCTCGCTCTTCGATTGATTTTCAGCCTACTACGTTGTCGTCTTCGCCTCGCTCTCGGTCGCTTCCGCGCTGCATGAAGTGCTGACTCTCCAGCTCTTTCTGCCCCTCTCCTCTCGGCCGCTGCCTTTTTACACACTGACAGGTGATTACAGAATCCACGCACCTGCCGTCCATCTCGGAGCTGGTCCTGGTGCGCACTGCCTCGCTGCAGGTCTGCCGGCCACGCCTCCTCACAAATACATCAAGGGTATATGAGATACAAATCAGTGGGTGGTCAAGTTGCAGTACTTTAGCAGCTTTATTTAAAGTGCAGAAGTATATAAAGTGCAGCAGTTTTTATCAAAGTCCACATACAGTGCAGTAGCTATTGAATGATACCCAAAAGGGTATCATTCAATAGGTATATACCCCATTGATATTGCATACATAAAAAAGTTTGTGATGTCACAAGATTGCAAACTGGTGGCCATCAGACTGCTCCCTCTCGGGTATCATTTGATGGTCAACTACCTGCCTGGTATTGTTAATGTGAGCAGGACTGGTGGTCTAAAAGCCAGTCTTTGACTGTTTGTGAGAAGCTGTGAAAACTAGAGTTG